>NC_091799.1:108955000-108966214 GCF_041296235.1 Equus asinus | reverse complement strand
ACCCTAACCCTAACCCTAACCCTAACCCTAACCCTAACCCTAACCCTAACCCTAACCCTAACCCTAACCCTAACCCTAACCCTAACCCTAACCCTAACCCTAACCCTAACCCTAACCCTAACCCTAACCCTAACCCTAACCCTAACCCTAACCCTAACCCTAACCCTAACCCTAACCCTAACCCTAACCCTAACCCTAACCCTAACCCTAACCCTAACCCTAACCCTAACCCTAACCCTAACCCTAACCCTAACCCTAACCCTAACCCTAACCCTAACCCTAACCCTAACCCTAACCCTAACCCTAACCCTAACCCTAACCCTAACCCTAACCCTAACCCTAACCCTAACCCTAACCCTAACCCTAACCCTAACCCTAACCCTAACCCTAACCCTAACCCTAACCCTAACCCTAACCCTAACCCTAACCCTAACCCTAACCCTAACCCTAACCCTAACCCTAACCCTAACCCTAACCCTAACCCTAACCCTAACCCTAACCCTAACCCTAACCCTAACCCTAACCCTAACCCTAACCCTAACCCTAACCCTAACCCTAACCCTAACCCTAACCCTAACCCTAACCCTAACCCTAACCCTAACCCTAACCCTAACCCTAACCCTAACCCTAACCCTAACCCTAACCCTAACCCTAACCCTAACCCTAACCCTAACCCTAACCCTAACCCTAACCCTAACCCTAACCCTAACCCTAACCCTAACCCTAACCCTAACCCTAACCCTAACCCTAACCCTAACCCTAACCCTAACCCTAACCCTAACCCTAACCCTAACCCTAACCCTAACCCTAACCCTAACCCTAACCCTAACCCTAACCCTAACCCTAACCCTAACCCTAACCCTAACCCTAACCCTAACCCTAACCCTAACCCTAACCCTAACCCTAACCCTAACCCTAACCCTAACCCTAACCCTAACCCTAACCCTAACCCTAACCCTAACCCTAACCCTAACCCTAACCCTAACCCTAACCCTAACCCTAACCCTAACCCTAACCCTAACCCTAACCCTAACCCTAACCCTAACCCTAACCCTAACCCTAACCCTAACCCTAACCCTAACCCTAACCCTAACCCTAACCCTAACCCTAACCCTAACCCTAACCCTAACCCTAACCCTAACCCTAACCCTAACCCTAACCCTAACCCTAACCCTAACCCTAACCCTAACCCTAACCCTAACCCTAACCCTAACCCTAACCCTAACCCTAACCCTAACCCTAACCCTAACCCTAACCCTAACCCTAACCCTAACCCTAACCCTAACCCTAACCCTAACCCTAACCCTAACCCTAACCCTAACCCTAACCCTAACCCTAACCCTAACCCTAACCCTAACCCTAACCCTAACCCTAACCCTAACCCTAACCCTAACCCTAACCCTAACCCTAACCCTAACCCTAACCCTAACCAACCCTAACCCTAACCCTAACCCTAACCCTAACCCTAACCCTAACCCTAACCCTAACCCTAACCCTAACCCTAACCCTAACCCTAACCCTAACCCTAACCCTAACCCTAACCCTAACCCTAACCCTAACCCTAACCCTAACCCTAACCCTAACCCTAACCCTAACCCTAACCCTAACCCTAACCCTAACCCTAACCCTAACCCTAACCCTAACCCTAACCCTAACCCTAACCCTAACCCTAACCCTAACCCTAACCCTAACCCTAACCCTAACCCTAACCCTAACCCTAACCCTAACCCTAACCTAACCCTAACCCTAACCCTAACCCTAACCCTAACCCTAACCCTAACCCTAACCCTAACCCTAACCCTAACCCTAACCCTAACCCTAACCCTAACCCTAACCCTAACCCTAACCCTAACCCTAACCCTAACCCTAACCCTAACCCTAACCCTAACCCTAACCCTAACCCTAACCCTAACCTAACCCTAACCCTAACCCTAACCCTAACCCTAACCCTAACCCTAACCCTAACCCTAACCCTAACCCTAACCCTAACCCTAACCCTAACCCTAACCCTAACCCTAACCCTAACCCTAACCCTAACCCTAACCCTAACCCTAACCCTAACCCTAACCCTAACCCTAACCCTAACCCTAACCCTAACCCTAACCCTAACCCTAACCCTAACCCTAACCCTAACCCTAACCCTAACCCTAACCCTAACCCTAACCCTAACCCTAACCCTAACCCTAACCCTAACCCTAACCCTAACCCTAACCCTAACCCTAACCCTAACCCTAACCCTAACCCTAACCCTAACCCTAACCCTAACCCTAACCCTAACCCTAACCCTAACCCTAACCCTAACCCTAACCCTAACCCTAACCCTAACCCTAACCCTAACCCTAACCCTAACCCTAACCCTAACCCTAACCCTAACCCTAACCCTAACCCTAACCCTAACCCTAACCCTAACCCTAACCCTAACCCTAACCCTAACCCTAACCCTAACCCTAACCCTAACCCTAACCCTAACCCTAACCCTAACCCTAACCCTAACCCTAACCCTAACCCTAACCCTAACCCTAACCCTAACCCTAACCCTAACCCTAACCCTAACCCTAACCCTAACCCTAACCCTAACCCTAACCCTAACCCTAACCCTAACCCTAACCCTAACCCTAACCCTAACCCTAACCCTAACCCTAACCCTAACCCTAACCCTAACCCTAACCCTAACCCTAACCCTAACCCTAACCCTAACCCTAACCCTAACCCTAACCCTAACCCTAACCCTAACCCTAACCCTAACCCTAACCCTAACCCTAACCCTAACCCTAACCCTAACCCTAACCCTAACCCTAACCCTAACCCTAACCCTAACCCTAACCCTAACCCTAACCCTAACCCTAACCCTAACCCTAACCCTAACCCTAACCCTAACCCTAACCCTAACCCTAACCCTAACCCTAACCCTAACCCTAACCCTAACCCTAACCCTAACCCTAACCCTAACCCTAACCCTAACCCTAACCCTAACCCTAACCCTAACCCTAACCCTAACCCTAACCCTAACCCTAACCCTAACCCTAACCCTAACCCTAACCCTAACCCTAACCCTAACCCTAACCCTAACCCTAACCCTAACCCTAACCCTAACCCTAACCCTAACCCTAACCCTAACCCTAACCCTAACCCTAACCCTAACCCCCTAACCCTAACCCTAACCCTAACCCTAACCCTAACCCTAACCCTAACCCTAACCCTAACCCTAACCCTAACCCTAACCCTAACCCTAACCCTAACCCTAACCCTAACCCTAACCCTAACCCTAACCCTAACCCTAACCCTAACCCTAACCCTAACCCTAACCCTAACCCTAACCCTAACCCTAACCCTAACCCTAACCCTAACCCTAACCCTAACCCTAACCCTAACCCTAACCCTAACCCTAACCCTAACCCTAACCCTAACCCTAACCCTAACCCTAACCCTAACCCTAACCCTAACCCTAACCCTAACCCTAACCCTAACCCTAACCCTAACCCTAACCCTAACCCTAACCCTAACCCTAACCCTAACCCTAACCCTAACCCTAACCCTAACCCTAACCCTAACCCTAACCCTAACCCTAACCCTAACCCTAACCCTAACCCTAACCCTAACCCTAACCCTAACCCTAACCCTAACCCTAACCCTAACCCTAACCCTAACCCTAACCCTAACCCTAACCCTAACCCTAACCCTAACCCTAACCCTAACCCTAACCCTAACCCTAACCCTAACCCTAACCCTAACCCTAACCCTAACCCTAACCCTAACCCTAACCCTAACCCTAACCCTAACCCTAACCCTAACCCTAACCCTAACCCTAACCCTAACCCTAACCCTAACCCTAACCCTAACCCTAACCCTAACCCTAACC
Source organism: Equus asinus (assembly GCF_041296235.1). Taxonomy (NCBI): domain Eukaryota; kingdom Metazoa; phylum Chordata; class Mammalia; order Perissodactyla; family Equidae; genus Equus; species Equus asinus. The sequence goes on along the minus strand of NC_091799.1, from coordinate 108,962,355 downwards.
CTAACCCTAACCCTAACCCTAACCCTAACCCTAACCCTAACCCTAACCCTAACCCTAACCCTAACCCTAACCCTAACCCTAACCCTAACCCTAACCCTAACCCTAACCCTAACCCTAACCCTAACCCTAACCCTAACCCTAACCCTAACCCTAACCCTAACCCTAACCCTAACCCTAACCCTAACCCTAACCCTAACCCTAACCCTAACCCTAACCCTAACCCTAACCCTAACCCTAACCCTAACCCTAACCCTAACCCTAACCCTAACCCTAACCCTAACCCTAACCCTAACCCTAACCCTAACCCTAACCCTAACCCTAACCCTAACCCTAACCCTAACCCTAACCCTAACCCTAACCCTAACCCTAACCCTAACCCTAACCCTAACCCTAACCCTAACCCTAACCCTAACCCTAACCCTAACCCTAACCCTAACCCTAACCCTAACCCTAACCCTAACCCTAACCCTAACCCTAACCCTAACCCTAACCCTAACCCTAACCCTAACCCTAACCCTAACCCTAACCCTAACCCTAACCCTAACCCTAACCCTAACCCTAACCCTAACCCTAACCCTAACCCTAACCCTAACCCTAACCCTAACCCTAACCCTAACCCTAACCCTAAACCCTAACCCTAACCCTAACCCTAACCCTAACCCTAACCCTAACCCTAACCCTAACCCTAACCCTAACCCTAACCCTAACCCTAACCCTAACCCTAACCCTAACCCTAACCCTAACCCTAACCCTAACCCTAACCCTAACCCTAACCCTAACCCTAACCCTAACCCTAACCCTAACCCTAACCCTAACCCTAAACCCTAACCCTAACCCTAACCCTAACCCTAACCCTAACCCTAACCCTAACCCTAACCCTAACCCTAACCCTAACCCTAACCCTAACCCTAACCCTAACCCTAACCCTAACCCTAACCCTAACCCTAACCCTAACCCTAACCCTAACCCTAACCCTAACCCTAACCCTAACCCTAACCCTAACCCTAACCCTAACCCTAACCCTAACCCTAACCCTAACCCTAACCCTAACCCTAACCCTAACCCTAACCCTAACCCTAACCCTAACCCTAACCCTAACCCTAACCCTAACCCTAACCCTAACCCTAACCCTAACCCTAACCCTAACCCTAACCCTAACCCTAACCCTAACCCTAACCCTAACCCTAACCCTAACCCTAACCCTAACCCTAACCCTAACCCTAACCCTAACCCTAACCCTAACCCTAACCCTAACCCTAACCCTAACCCTAACCCTAACCCTAACCCTAACCCTAACCCTAACCCTAACCCTAACCCTAACCCTAACCCTAACCCTAACCCTAACCCTAACCCTAACCCTAACCCTAACCCTAACCCTAACCCTAACCCTAACCCTAACCCTAACCCTAACCCTAACCCTAACCCTAACCCTAACCCTAACCCTAACCCTAACCCTAACCCTAACCCTAACCCTAACCCTAACCCTAACCCTAACCCTAACCCTAACCCTAACCCTAACCCTAACCCTAACCCTAACCCTAACCCTAACCCTAACCCTAACCCTAACCCTAACCCTAACCCTAACCCTAACCCTAACCCTAACCCTAACCCTAACCCTAACCCTAACCCTAACCCTAACCCTAACCCTAACCCTAACCCTAACCCTAACCCTAACCCTAACCCTAACCCTAACCCTAACCCTAACCCTAACCCTAACCCTAACCCTAACCCTAACCCTAACCCTAACCCTAACCCTAACCCTAACCCTAACCCTAACCCTAACCCTAACCCTAACCCTAACCCTAACCCTAACCCTAACCCTAACCCTAACCCTAACCCTAACCCTAACCCTAACCCTAACCCTAACCCTAACCCTAACCCTAACCCTAACCCTAACCCTAACCCTAACCCTAACCCTAACCCTAACCCTAACCCTAACCCTAACCCTAACCCTAACCCTAACCCTAACCCTAACCCTAACCCTAACCCTAACCCTAACCCTAACCCTAACCCTAACCCTAACCCTAACCCTAACCCTAACCCTAACCCTAACCCTAACCCTAACCCTAACCCTAACCCTAACCCTAACCCTAACCCTAACCCTAACCCTAACCCTAACCCTAACCCTAACCCTAACCCTAACCCTAACCCTAACCCTAACCCTAACCCTAACCCTAACCCTAACCCTAACCCTAACCCTAACCCTAACCCTAACCCTAACCCTAACCCTAACCCTAACCCTAACCCTAACCCTAACCCTAACCCTAACCCTAACCCTAACCCTAACCCTAACCCTAACCCTAACCCTAACCCCTAACCCTAACCCTAACCCTAACCCTAACCCTAACCCTAACCCTAACCCTAACCCTAACCCTAACCCTAACCCTAACCCTAACCCTAACCCTAACCCTAACCCTAACCCTAACCCTAACCCTAACCCTAACCCTAACCCTAACCCTAACCCTAACCCTAACCCTAACCCTAACCCTAACCCTAACCCTAACCCTAACCCTAACCCTAACCCTAACCCTAACCCTAACCCTAACCCTAACCCTAACCCTAACCCTAACCCTAACCCTAACCCTAACCCTAACCCTAACCCTAACCCTAACCCTAACCCTAACCCTAACCCTAACCCTAACCCTAACCCTAACCCTAACCCTAACCCTAACCCTAACCCTAACCCTAACCCTAACCCTAACCCTAACCCTAACCCTAACCCTAACCCTAACCCTAACCCTAACCCTAACCCTAACCCTAACCCTAACCCTAACCCTAACCCTAACCCTAACCCTAACCCTAACCCTAACCCTAACCCTAACCCTAACCCTAACCCTAACCCTAACCCTAACCCTAACCCTAACCCTAACCCTAACCCTAACCCTAACCCTAACCCTAACCCTAACCCTAACCCTAACCCTAACCCTAACCCTAACCCTAACCCTAACCCTAACCCTAACCCTAACCCTAACCCTAACCCTAACCCTAACCCTAACCCTAACCCTAACCCTAACCCTAACCCTAACCCTAACCCTAACCCTAACCCTAACCCTAACCCTAACCCTAACCCTAACCCTAACCCTAACCCTAACCCTAACCCTAACCCTAACCCTAACCCTAACCCTAACCCTAACCCTAACCCTAACCCTAACCCTAACCCTAACCCTAACCCTAACCCTAACCCTAACCCTAACCCTAACCCTAACCCTAACCCTAACCCTAACCCTAACCCTAACCCTAACCCTAACCCTAACCCTAACCCTAACCCTAACCCTAACCCTAACCCTAACCCTAACCCTAACCCTAACCCTAACCCTAACCCTAACCCTAACCCTAACCCTAACCCTAACCCTAACCCTAACCCTAACCCTAACCCTAACCCTAACCCTAACCCTAACCCTAACCCTAACCCTAACCCTAACCCTAACCCTAACCCTAACCCTAACCCTAACCCTAACCCTAACCCTAACCCTAACCCTAACCCTAACCCTAACCCTAACCCTAACCCTAACCCTAACCCTAACCCTAACCCTAACCCTAACCCTAACCCTAACCCTAACCCTAACCCTAACCCTAACCCTAACCCTAACCCTAACCCTAACCCTAACCCTAACCCTAACCCTAACCCTAACCCTAACCCTAACCCTAACCCTAACCCTAACCCTAACCCTAACCCTAACCCTAACCCTAACCCTAACCCTAACCCTAACCCTAACCCTAACCCTAACCCTAACCCTAACCCTAACCCTAACCCTAACCCTAACCCTAACCCTAACCCTAACCCTAACCCTAACCCTAACCCTAACCCTAACCCTAACCCTAACCCTAACCCTAACCCTAACCCTAACCCTAACCCTAACCCTAACCCTAACCCTAACCCTAACCCTAACCCTAACCCTAACCCTAACCCTAACCCTAACCCTAACCCTAACCCTAACCCTAACCCTAACCCTAACCCTAACCCTAACCCTAACCCTAACCCTAACCCTAACCCTAACCCTAACCCTAACCCTAACCCTAACCCTAACCCTAACCCTAACCCTAACCCTAACCCTAACCCTAACCCTAACCCTAACCCTAACCCTAACCCTAACCCTAACCCTAACCCTAACCCTAACCCTAACCCTAACCCTAACCCTAACCCTAACCCTAACCCTAACCCTAACCCTAACCCTAACCCTAACCCTAACCCTAACCCTAACCCTAACCCTAACCCTAACCCTAACCCTAACCCTAACCCTAACCCTAACCCTAACCCTAACCCTAACCCTAACCCTAACCCTAACCCTAACCCTAACCCTAACCCTAACCCTAACCCTAACCCTAACCCTAACCCTAACCCTAACCCTAACCCTAACCCTAACCCTAACCCTAACCCTAACCCTAACCCTAACCCTAACCCTAACCCTAACCCTAACCCTAACCCTAACCCTAACCCTAACCCTAACCCTAACCCTAACCCTAACCCTAACCCTAACCCTAACCCTAACCCTAACCCTAACCCTAACCCTAACCCTAACCCTAACCCTAACCCTAACCCTAACCCTAACCCTAACCCTAACCCTAACCCTAACCCTAACCCTAACCCTAACCCTAACCCTAACCCTAACCCTAACCCTAACCCTAACCCTAACCCTAACCCTAACCCTAACCCTAACCCTAACCCTAACCCTAACCCTAACCCTAACCCTAACCCTAACCCTAACCCTAACCCTAACCCTAACCCTAACCCTAACCCTAACCCTAACCCTAACCCTAACCCTAACCCTAACCCTAACCCTAACCCTAACCCTAACCCTAACCCTAACCCTAACCCTAACCCTAACCCTAACCCTAACCCTAACCCTAACCCTAACCCTAACCCTAACCCTAACCCTAACCCTAACCCTAACCCTAACCCTAACCCTAACCCTAACCCTAACCCTAACCCTAACCCTAACCCTAACCCTAACCCTAACCCTAACCCTAACCCTAACCCTAACCCTAACCCTAACCCTAACCCTAACCCTAACCCTAACCCTAACCCTAACCCTAACCCTAACCCTAACCCTAACCCTAACCCTAACCCTAACCCTAACCCTAACCCTAACCCTAACCCTAACCCTAACCCTAACCCTAACCCTAACCCTAACCCTAACCCTAACCCTAACCCTAACCCTAACCCTAACCCTAACCCTAACCCTAACCCTAACCCTAACCCTAACCCTAACCCTAACCCTAACCCTAACCCTAACCCTAACCCTAACCCTAACCCTAACCCTAACCCTAACCCTAACCCTAACCCTAACCCTAACCCTAACCCTAACCCTAACCCTAACCCTAACCCTAACCCTAACCCTAACCCTAACCCTAACCCTAACCCTAACCCTAACCCTAACCCTAACCCTAACCCTAACCCTAACCCTAACCCTAACCCTAACCCTAACCCTAACCCTAACCCTAACCCTAACCCTAACCCTAACCCTAACCCTAACCCTAACCCTAACCCTAACCCTAACCCTAACCCTAACCCTAACCCTAACCCTAACCCTAACCCTAACCCTAACCCTAACCCTAACCCTAACCCTAACCCTAACCCTAACCCTAACCCTAACCCTAACCCTAACCCTAACCCTAACCCTAACCCTAACCCTAACCCTAACCCTAACCCTAACCCTAACCCTAACCCTAACCCTAACCCTAACCCTAACCCTAACCCTAACCCTAACCCTAACCCTAACCCTAACCCTAACCCTAACCCTAACCCTAACCCTAACCCTAACCCTAACCCTAACCCTAACCCTAACCCTAACCCTAACCCTAACCCTAACCCTAACCCTAACCCTAACCCTAACCCTAACCCTAACCCTAACCCTAACCCTAACCCTAACCCTAACCCTAACCCTAACCCTAACCCTAACCCTAACCCTAACCCTAACCCTAACCCTAACCCTAACCCTAACCCTAACCCTAACCCTAACCCTAACCCTAACCCTAACCCTAACCCTAACCCTAACCCTAACCCTAACCCTAACCCTAACCCTAACCCTAACCCTAACCCTAACCCTAACCCTAACCCTAACCCTAACCCTAACCCTAACCCTAACCCTAACCCTAACCCTAACCCTAACCCTAACCCTAACCCTAACCCTAACCCTAACCCTAACCCTAACCCTAACCCTAACCCTAACCCTAACCCTAACCCTAACCCTAACCCTAACCCTAACCCTAACCCTAACCCTAACCCTAACCCTAACCCTAACCCTAACCCTAACCCTAACCCTAACCCTAACCCTAACCCTAACCCTAACCCTAACCCTAACCCTAACCCTAACCCTAACCCTAACCCTAACCCTAACCCTAACCCTAACCCTAACCCTAACCCTAACCCTAACCCTAACCCTAACCCTAACCCTAACCCTAACCCTAACCCTAACCCTAACCCTAACCCTAACCCTAACCCTAACCCTAACCCTAACCCTAACCCTAACCCTAACCCTAACCCTAACCCTAACCCTAACCCTAACCCTAACCCTAACCCTAACCCTAACCCTAACCCTAACCCTAACCCTAACCCTAACCCTAACCCTAACCCTAACCCTAACCCTAACCCTAACCCTAACCCTAACCCTAACCCTAACCCTAACCCTAACCCTAACCCTAACCCTAACCCTAACCCTAACCCTAACCCTAACCCTAACCCTAACCCTAACCCTAACCCTAACCCTAACCCTAACCCTAACCCTAACCCTAACCCTAACCCTAACCCTAACCCTAACCCTAACCCTAACCCTAACCCTAACCCTAACCCTAACCCTAACCCTAACCCTAACCCTAACCCTAACCCTAACCCTAACCCTAACCCTAACCCTAACCCTAACCCTAACCCTAACCCTAACCCTAACCCTAACCCTAACCCTAACCCTAACCTAACCCTAACCCTAACCCTAACCCTAACCCTAACCCTAACCCTAACCCTAACCCTAACCCTAACCCTAACCCTAACCCTAACCCTAACCCTAACCCTAACCCTAACCCTAACCCTAACCCTAACCCTAACCCTAACCCTAACCCTAACCCTAACCCTAACCCTAACCCTAACCCTAACCCTAACCCTAACCCTAACCCTAACCCTAACCCTAACCCTAACCCTAACCCTAACCCTAACCCTAACCCTAACCCTAACCCTAACCCTAACCCTAACCCTAACCCTAACCCTAACCCTAACCCTAACCCTAACCCTAACCCTAACCCTAACCCTAACCCTAACCCTAACCCTAACCCTAACCCTAACCCTAACCCTAACCCTAACCCTAACCCTAACCCTAACCCTAACCCTAACCCTAACCCTAACCCTAACCCTAACCCTAACCCTA